>NC_133805.1:30945253-30960253 GCF_043250625.1 Sebastes fasciatus
GTCATGTTTATCTCTGCCACCTCAACATCAAGGGTTTAGTTTAGGCTGGAAAACTCAGTAGTTAAGTTTAGAGAAAGACTGGTTCTGGTTAAAAGTTGACTGTTGTGATGAGGAAACAGACAACTCCTGTGTTGAACTCTTTTTTACATTTTGGATATGAATGCAGCTTTGACATGAGAGAAGAAGACAGCAAGAAACAGTGGCGCTGTGGCTTAGCGGTTAAAACGCCTGTCTTGTAAACAGATGATCTTGGGTTCAAACCCCAACAGTGCCTCACACAGGACAGAAATCTGTGGGCTTTAAAAGGAGGAGAGTTATTCAGGACATGTTGTGACTTTTTTCTGGAAAAACATTGTCTCGTTTGGAAACAATGGAAGAGAGAACGGAATGAACACCAACAAGAGGAGGTGCGTTAGTACTATAGTCTGGAAGTTATGGTTTGAGAGGGAAGGGGGATTCTGCTCCTGTGTATTTGCTGCGGAGCTGAAGGTCATGGGTTCCATTCCCACCTGAGGCAAGGATGGATAAATGTGTCAAGGTAATGGATAAATGGTAAAGGTAGGCGGGGTACACCCTGGACAGATCGGCAGACTGTCACAGGGCGAACACTAGAGACAGACAACCAATCACACTCACATTCACACCTACGGGCTCATTCCATATCTCTGTATATTCCCTGTATACACTGGAACAGCGCCACCTGTCCATTGACGTGCCAAAAACAGGGATGAAGCAGTCCTCGTTAGTATAGTGGACAGTATCTCCGCTTGTCACGCGGAAGACCGGGGTTCGATTCCCCGACGGGGAGGTTAGCGTCTTCTACCAGCTGCTTATTATTCACCAAGAAAGACAAAAGTTGTAAAGCAGCAGCAGTTGTTACTTCACAGCAGAATGGAGAATTCACAATTAGTCCATGAAATGTGATATTCATACCATATGTTGATTTCCGCGAGGCTACGGAGAAGGACTTTCCTTTGGCATCGTGGAAGTTCTGGCAAACTGTTAGACGACCCAGGAAGGGAGAGCAGGGTTTGGCTCAGGCTGCGTTCAGCAGGGGAGGAGAACTGCTGACCCTGACTGAGGATATTGTCATGCGGCGGAAAGGGGAGCGGAACATCAGGTAGAAATTTGTGCAGTGCGAACTAGCTATAAGGAGAACTGAAAAGATCAAGCACTGATAGCGCAAAGCAAAGAATGCACCAACTATCACAAAGGCAAGAAAAGCAAGTGGACGTTTAGCTGAACAAGTTCAAGTTGTTCTTCTCAGCAATTGGGAAAGTTCCGAACATTTTTGCAAATTGGTATTTACTGTTGTTTTACAGGTTGTCGTGGCCGAGTGGTTAAGGCGATGGACTAGAAATCCATTGGGGTCTCCCCGCGCAGGTTCGAATCCTGCCGACAACGAAAGACACTTTTCGGCAACTGGAGCCCACCAATGATACTCGGATACTAGGTGCAACTTAGAAAAAAACATCAGTATCAAAGCAAACAAAGTGATTCTTTGACAGTAATTGTTGATTGTGTGTAGCCTTTAAGATTGGCCTTCAATCAAACCCAATTTTGATACAATATGGAAAATAAGCAAGTAGAGGTGACAGTCCCATGCATTTTTTAAATGCAGGGCTCGCTTCAGTGTCAATGCCCAGAAAAATTGGCGAATTTGGTGTGAAGACTTTTTGGCGCAGCGATGGTGGTATAGTGGTGAGCATAGCTGCCTTCCAAGCAGTTGACCTGGGTTCGATTCCCAGCCATCGCAGTCCTTTGCTTCTTCTTCTTCTACTGACGGTATACTACTGTTGCTTGGTACTGTTGTTAGAAAGTAAGCAGTAAAGCTGGGGACACACCAAGCCAACATCAAAGAACTAGCGGCAACGAACGCCGCCTGTTGCGTCGCCTCAAGTCACCTTTGTTTTGGCCGACAAGTTGCACTTGAACACACCGCAAAGACTACAGCCGACGGCCAGTTAGCACGTACGTTCTGTGCCTGCCTGAGATGAAATAACTCTTCCTACCAGCAGGTCGCGGTAGTGTGTACTTGTCATTCAAAAAGGGAAACCGGAAGACCGAGAACGGCGGATATACAAGCCGTTATTATGATACGGACATGAAACAAAGCAGTTGCCGACCACATAGCTTTATTCCAGATGGCCATGTCGTTGTGAAAATATCCCGTGTATTGGAATGATCAGATGAGATCAAGAAGAAAAATGGGAAGAGCCCTCTGTGTTTTTCCTCTCGACTTTCCTAGTTGGCTTGCCTTCCTCGCGTCCTTTTCTCTTCTACCGATTCAACATGCTTAATTGGCCAGAAAAAATACAATTGCGACGCCGAGTTTTTAAGTGTTCAAAGTCCAGGATAGGGTACGTCCATATTTACTAGTTTGTTGTGTTTGTGCAATAGGGAGCAACAACTGGAGGAGGTGCTGTGGCTTAGTTGGTTAAAGTGCCTGTCTAGTAAACAGGAGATCCTGGGTTCAAATCCCAGCAGCGCCTGGTTTTTGCAGAAATGAGCTCTTAAATGAAGTCTGTCATGTTTATCTCTGCCACCTCAACATCAAGGGTTTAGTTTAGGCTGGAAAACTCAGTAGTTAAGTTTAGAGAAAGACTGGTTCTGGTTAAAAGTTGACTGTTGTGATGAGGAAACAGACAACTCCTGTGTTGAACTCTTTTTTACATTTTGGATATGAATGCAGCTTTGACATGAGAGAAGAAGACAGCAAGAAACAGTGGCGCTGTGGCTTAGCGGTTAAAACGCCTGTCTTGTAAACAGATGATCTTGGGTTCAAACCCCAACAGTGCCTCACACAGGACAGAAATCTGTGGGCTTTAAAAGGAGGAGAGTTATTCAGGACATGTTGTGACTTTTTTCTGGAAAAACATTGTCTCGTTTGGAAACAATGGAAGAGAGAACGGAATGAACACCAACAAGAGGAGGTGCGTTAGTACTATAGTCTGGAAGTTATGGTTTGAGAGGGAAGGGGGATTCTGCTCCTGTGTATTTGCTGCGGAGCTGAAGGTCATGGGTTCCATTCCCACCTGAGGCAAGGATGGATAAATGTGTCAAGGTAATGGATAAATGGTAAAGGTAGGCGGGGTACACCCTGGACAGATCGGCAGACTGTCACAGGGCGAACACTAGAGACAGACAACCAATCACACTCACATTCACACCTACGGGCTCATTCCATATCTCTGTATATTCCCTGTATACACTGGAACAGCGCCACCTGTCCATTGACGTGCCAAAAACAGGGATGAAGCAGTCCTCGTTAGTATAGTGGACAGTATCTCCGCTTGTCACGCGGAAGACCGGGGTTCGATTCCCCGACGGGGAGGTTAGCGTCTTCTACCAGCTGCTTATTATTCACCAAGAAAGACAAAAGTTGTAAAG
Source organism: Sebastes fasciatus (assembly GCF_043250625.1). Classification (NCBI taxonomy): domain Eukaryota; kingdom Metazoa; phylum Chordata; class Actinopteri; order Perciformes; family Sebastidae; genus Sebastes; species Sebastes fasciatus. The sequence continues at coordinate 30,948,644 of NC_133805.1, forward strand.
CAGCAGCAGTTGTTACTTCACAGCAGAATGGAGAATTCACAATTAGTCCATGAAATGTGATATTCATACCATATGTTGATTTCCGCGAGGCTACGGAGAAGGACTTTCCTTTGGCATCGTGGAAGTTCTGGCAAACTGTTAGACGACCCAGGAAGGGAGAGCAGGGTTTGGCTCAGGCTGCGTTCAGCAGGGGAGGAGAACTGCTGACCCTGACTGAGGATATTGTCATGCGGCGGAAAGGGGAGCGGAACATCAGGTAGAAATTTGTGCAGTGCGAACTAGCTATAAGGAGAACTGAAAAGATCAAGCACTGATAGCGCAAAGCAAAGAATGCACCGACTATCACAAAGGCAAGAAAAGCAAGTGGACGTTTAGCTGAACAAGTTCAAGTTGTTCTTCTCAGCAATTGGGAAAGTTCCGAACATTTTTGCAAATTGGTATTTACTGTTGTTTTACAGGTTGTCGTGGCCGAGTGGTTAAGGCGATGGACTAGAAATCCATTGGGGTCTCCCCGCGCAGGTTCGAATCCTGCCGACAACGAAAGACACTTTTCGGCAACTGGAGCCCACCAATGATACTCGGATACTAGGTGCAACTTAGAAAAAAACATCAGTATCAAAGCAAACAAAGTGATTCTTTGACAGTAATTGTTGATTGTGTGTAGCCTTTAAGATTGGCCTTCAATCAAACCCAATTTTGATACAATATGGAAAATAAGCAAGTAGAGGTGACAGTCCCATGCATTTTTTAAATGCAGGGCTCGCTTCAGTGTCAATGCCCAGAAAAATTGGCGAATTTGGTGTGAAGACTTTTTGGCGCAGCGATGGTGGTATAGTGGTGAGCATAGCTGCCTTCCAAGCAGTTGACCTGGGTTCGATTCCCAGCCATCGCAGTCCTTTGCTTCTTCTTCTTCTACTGACGGTATACTACTGTTGCTTGGTACTGTTGTTAGAAAGTAAGCAGTAAAGCTGGGGACACACCAAGCCAACATCAAAGAACTAGCGGCAACGAACGCCGCCTGTTGCGTCGCCTCAAGTCACCTTTGTTTTGGCCGACAAGTTGCACTTGAACACACCGCAAAGACTACAGCCGACGGCCAGTTAGCACGTACGTTCTGTGCCTGCCTGAGATGAAATAACTCTTCCTACCAGCAGGTCGCGGTAGTGTGTACTTGTCATTCAAAAAGGGAAACCGGAAGACCGAGAACGGCGGATATACAAGCCGTTATTATGATACGGACATGAAACAAAGCAGTTGCCGACCACATAGCTTTATTCCAGATGGCCATGTCGTTGTGAAAATATCCCGTGTATTGGAATGATCAGATGAGATCAAGAAGAAAAATGGGAAGAGCCCTCTGTGTTTTTCCTCTCGACTTTCCTAGTTGGCTTGCCTTCCTCGCGTCCTTTTCTCTTCTACCGATTCAACATGCTTAATTGGCCAGAAAAAATACAATTGCGACGCCGAGTTTTTAAGTGTTCAAAGTCCAGGATAGGGTACGTCCATATTTACTAGTTTGTTGTGTTTGTGCAATAGGGAGCAACAACTGGAGGAGGTGCTGTGGCTTAGTTGGTTAAAGTGCCTGTCTAGTAAACAGGAGATCCTGGGTTCAAATCCCAGCAGCGCCTGGTTTTTGCAGAAATGAGCTCTTAAATGAAGTCTGTCATGTTTATCTCTGCCACCTCAACATCAAGGGTTTAGTTTAGGCTGGAAAACTCAGTAGTTAAGTTTAGAGAAAGACTGGTTCTGGTTAAAAGTTGACTGTTGTGATGAGGAAACAGACAACTCCTGTGTTGAACTCTTTTTTACATTTTGGATATGAATGCAGCTTTGACATGAGAGAAGAAGACAGCAAGAAACAGTGGCGCTGTGGCTTAGCGGTTAAAACGCCTGTCTTGTAAACAGATGATCTTGGGTTCAAACCCCAACAGTGCCTCACACAGGACAGAAATCTGTGGGCTTTAAAAGGAGGAGAGTTATTCAGGACATGTTGTGACTTTTTTCTGGAAAAACATTGTCTCGTTTGGAAACAATGGAAGAGAGAACGGAATGAACACCAACAAGAGGAGGTGCGTTAGTACTATAGTCTGGAAGTTATGGTTTGAGAGGGAAGGGGGATTCTGCTCCTGTGTATTTGCTGCGGAGCTGAAGGTCATGGGTTCCATTCCCACCTGAGGCAAGGATGGATAAATGTGTCAAGGTAATGGATAAATGGTAAAGGTAGGCGGGGTACACCCTGGACAGATCGGCAGACTGTCACAGGGCGAACACTAGAGACAGACAACCAATCACACTCACATTCACACCTACGGGCTCATTCCATATCTCTGTATATTCCCTGTATACACTGGAACAGCGCCACCTGTCCATTGACGTGCCAAAAACAGGGATGAAGCAGTCCTCGTTAGTATAGTGGACAGTATCTCCGCTTGTCACGCGGAAGACCGGGGTTCGATTCCCCGACGGGGAGGTTAGCGTCTTCTACCAGCTGCTTATTATTCACCAAGAAAGACAAAAGTTGTAAAGCAGCAGCAGTTGTTACTTCACAGCAGAATGGAGAATTCACAATTAGTCCATGAAATGTGATATTCATACCATATGTTGATTTCCGCGAGGCTACGGAGAAGGACTTTCCTTTGGCATCGTGGAAGTTCTGGCAAACTGTTAGACGACCCAGGAAGGGAGAGCAGGGTTTGGCTCAGGCTGCGTTCAGCAGGGGAGGAGAACTGCTGACCCTGACTGAGGATATTGTCATGCGGCGGAAAGGGGAGCGGAACATCAGGTAGAAATTTGTGCAGTGCGAACTAGCTATAAGGAGAACTGAAAAGATCAAGCACTGATAGCGCAAAGCAAAGAATGCACCGACTATCACAAAGGCAAGAAAAGCAAGTGGACGTTTAGCTGAACAAGTTCAAGTTGTTCTTCTCAGCAATTGGGAAAGTTCCGAACATTTTTGCAAATTGGTATTTACTGTTGTTTTACAGGTTGTCGTGGCCGAGTGGTTAAGGCGATGGACTAGAAATCCATTGGGGTCTCCCCGCGCAGGTTCGAATCCTGCCGACAACGAAAGACACTTTTCGGCAACTGGAGCCCACCAATGATACTCGGATACTAGGTGCAACTTAGAAAAAAACATCAGTATCAAAGCAAACAAAGTGATTCTTTGACAGTAATTGTTGATTGTGTGTAGCCTTTAAGATTGGCCTTCAATCAAACCCAATTTTGATACAATATGGAAAATAAGCAAGTAGAGGTGACAGTCCCATGCATTTTTTAAATGCAGGGCTCGCTTCAGTGTCAATGCCCAGAAAAATTGGCGAATTTGGTGTGAAGACTTTTTGGCGCAGCGATGGTGGTATAGTGGTGAGCATAGCTGCCTTCCAAGCAGTTGACCTGGGTTCGATTCCCAGCCATCGCAGTCCTTTGCTTCTTCTTCTTCTACTGACGGTATACTACTGTTGCTTGGTACTGTTGTTAGAAAGTAAGCAGTAAAGCTGGGGACACACCAAGCCAACATCAAAGAACTAGCGGCAACGAACGCCGCCTGTTGCGTCGCCTCAAGTCACCTTTGTTTTGGCCGACAAGTTGCACTTGAACACACCGCAAAGACTACAGCCGACGGCCAGTTAGCACGTACGTTCTGTGCCTGCCTGAGATGAAATAACTCTTCCTACCAGCAGGTCGCGGTAGTGTGTACTTGTCATTCAAAAAGGGAAACCGGAAGACCGAGAACGGCGGATATACAAGCCGTTATTATGATACGGACATGAAACAAAGCAGTTGCCGACCACATAGCTTTATTCCAGATGGCCATGTCGTTGTGAAAATATCCCGTGTATTGGAATGATCAGATGAGATCAAGAAGAAAAATGGGAAGAGCCCTCTGTGTTTTTCCTCTCGACTTTCCTAGTTGGCTTGCCTTCCTCGCGTCCTTTTCTCTTCTACCGATTCAACATGCTTAATTGGCCAGAAAAAATACAATTGCGACGCCGAGTTTTTAAGTGTTCAAAGTCCAGGATAGGGTACGTCCATATTTACTAGTTTGTTGTGTTTGTGCAATAGGGAGCAACAACTGGAGGAGGTGCTGTGGCTTAGTTGGTTAAAGTGCCTGTCTAGTAAACAGGAGATCCTGGGTTCAAATCCCAGCAGCGCCTGGTTTTTGCAGAAATGAGCTCTTAAATGAAGTCTGTCATGTTTATCTCTGCCACCTCAACATCAAGGGTTTAGTTTAGGCTGGAAAACTCAGTAGTTAAGTTTAGAGAAAGACTGGTTCTGGTTAAAAGTTGACTGTTGTGATGAGGAAACAGACAACTCCTGTGTTGAACTCTTTTTTACATTTTGGATATGAATGCAGCTTTGACATGAGAGAAGAAGACAGCAAGAAACAGTGGCGCTGTGGCTTAGCGGTTAAAACGCCTGTCTTGTAAACAGATGATCTTGGGTTCAAACCCCAACAGTGCCTCACACAGGACAGAAATCTGTGGGCTTTAAAAGGAGGAGAGTTATTCAGGACATGTTGTGACTTTTTTCTGGAAAAACATTGTCTCGTTTGGAAACAATGGAAGAGAGAACGGAATGAACACCAACAAGAGGAGGTGCGTTAGTACTATAGTCTGGAAGTTATGGTTTGAGAGGGAAGGGGGATTCTGCTCCTGTGTATTTGCTGCGGAGCTGAAGGTCATGGGTTCCATTCCCACCTGAGGCAAGGATGGATAAATGTGTCAAGGTAATGGATAAATGGTAAAGGTAGGCGGGGTACACCCTGGACAGATCGGCAGACTGTCACAGGGCGAACACTAGAGACAGACAACCAATCACACTCACATTCACACCTACGGGCTCATTCCATATCTCTGTATATTCCCTGTATACACTGGAACAGCGCCACCTGTCCATTGACGTGCCAAAAACAGGGATGAAGCAGTCCTCGTTAGTATAGTGGACAGTATCTCCGCTTGTCACGCGGAAGACCGGGGTTCGATTCCCCGACGGGGAGGTTAGCGTCTTCTACCAGCTGCTTATTATTCACCAAGAAAGACAAAAGTTGTAAAGCAGCAGCAGTTGTTACTTCACAGCAGAATGGAGAATTCACAATTAGTCCATGAAATGTGATATTCATACCATATGTTGATTTCCGCGAGGCTACGGAGAAGGACTTTCCTTTGGCATCGTGGAAGTTCTGGCAAACTGTTAGACGACCCAGGAAGGGAGAGCAGGGTTTGGCTCAGGCTGCGTTCAGCAGGGGAGGAGAACTGCTGACCCTGACTGAGGATATTGTCATGCGGCGGAAAGGGGAGCGGAACATCAGGTAGAAATTTGTGCAGTGCGAACTAGCTATAAGGAGAACTGAAAAGATCAAGCACTGATAGCGCAAAGCAAAGAATGCACCGACTATCACAAAGGCAAGAAAAGCAAGTGGACGTTTAGCTGAACAAGTTCAAGTTGTTCTTCTCAGCAATTGGGAAAGTTCCGAACATTTTTGCAAATTGGTATTTACTGTTGTTTTACAGGTTGTCGTGGCCGAGTGGTTAAGGCGATGGACTAGAAATCCATTGGGGTCTCCCCGCGCAGGTTCGAATCCTGCCGACAACGAAAGACACTTTTCGGCAACTGGAGCCCACCAATGATACTCGGATACTAGGTGCAACTTAGAAAAAAACATCAGTATCAAAGCAAACAAAGTGATTCTTTGACAGTAATTGTTGATTGTGTGTAGCCTTTAAGATTGGCCTTCAATCAAACCCAATTTTGATACAATATGGAAAATAAGCAAGTAGAGGTGACAGTCCCATGCATTTTTTAAATGCAGGGCTCGCTTCAGTGTCAATGCCCAGAAAAATTGGCGAATTTGGTGTGAAGACTTTTTGGCGCAGCGATGGTGGTATAGTGGTGAGCATAGCTGCCTTCCAAGCAGTTGACCTGGGTTCGATTCCCAGCCATCGCAGTCCTTTGCTTCTTCTTCTTCTACTGACGGTATACTACTGTTGCTTGGTACTGTTGTTAGAAAGTAAGCAGTAAAGCTGGGGACACACCAAGCCAACATCAAAGAACTAGCGGCAACGAACGCCGCCTGTTGCGTCGCCTCAAGTCACCTTTGTTTTGGCCGACAAGTTGCACTTGAACACACCGCAAAGACTACAGCCGACGGCCAGTTAGCACGTACGTTCTGTGCCTGCCTGAGATGAAATAACTCTTCCTACCAGCAGGTCGCGGTAGTGTGTACTTGTCATTCAAAAAGGGAAACCGGAAGACCGAGAACGGCGGATATACAAGCCGTTATTATGATACGGACATGAAACAAAGCAGTTGCCGACCACATAGCTTTATTCCAGATGGCCATGTCGTTGTGAAAATATCCCGTGTATTGGAATGATCAGATGAGATCAAGAAGAAAAATGGGAAGAGCCCTCTGTGTTTTTCCTCTCGACTTTCCTAGTTGGCTTGCCTTCCTCGCGTCCTTTTCTCTTCTACCGATTCAACATGCTTAATTGGCCAGAAAAAATACAATTGCGACGCCGAGTTTTTAAGTGTTCAAAGTCCAGGATAGGGTACGTCCATATTTACTAGTTTGTTGTGTTTGTGCAATAGGGAGCAACAACTGGAGGAGGTGCTGTGGCTTAGTTGGTTAAAGTGCCTGTCTAGTAAACAGGAGATCCTGGGTTCAAATCCCAGCAGCGCCTGGTTTTTGCAGAAATGAGCTCTTAAATGAAGTCTGTCATGTTTATCTCTGCCACCTCAACATCAAGGGTTTAGTTTAGGCTGGAAAACTCAGTAGTTAAGTTTAGAGAAAGACTGGTTCTGGTTAAAAGTTGACTGTTGTGATGAGGAAACAGACAACTCCTGTGTTGAACTCTTTTTTACATTTTGGATATGAATGCAGCTTTGACATGAGAGAAGAAGACAGCAAGAAACAGTGGCGCTGTGGCTTAGCGGTTAAAACGCCTGTCTTGTAAACAGATGATCTTGGGTTCAAACCCCAACAGTGCCTCACACAGGACAGAAATCTGTGGGCTTTAAAAGGAGGAGAGTTATTCAGGACATGTTGTGACTTTTTTCTGGAAAAACATTGTCTCGTTTGGAAACAATGGAAGAGAGAACGGAATGAACACCAACAAGAGGAGGTGCGTTAGTACTATAGTCTGGAAGTTATGGTTTGAGAGGGAAGGGGGATTCTGCTCCTGTGTATTTGCTGCGGAGCTGAAGGTCATGGGTTCCATTCCCACCTGAGGCAAGGATGGATAAATGTGTCAAGGTAATGGATAAATGGTAAAGGTAGGCGGGGTACACCCTGGACAGATCGGCAGACTGTCACAGGGCGAACACTAGAGACAGACAACCAATCACACTCACATTCACACCTACGGGCTCATTCCATATCTCTGTATATTCCCTGTATACACTGGAACAGCGCCACCTGTCCATTGACGTGCCAAAAACAGGGATGAAGCAGTCCTCGTTAGTATAGTGGACAGTATCTCCGCTTGTCACGCGGAAGACCGGGGTTCGATTCCCCGACGGGGAGGTTAGCGTCTTCTACCAGCTGCTTATTATTCACCAAGAAAGACAAAAGTTGTAAAGCAGCAGCAGTTGTTACTTCACAGCAGAATGGAGAATTCACAATTAGTCCATGAAATGTGATATTCATACCATATGTTGATTTCCGCGAGGCTACGGAGAAGGACTTTCCTTTGGCATCGTGGAAGTTCTGGCAAACTGTTAGACGACCCAGGAAGGGAGAGCAGGGTTTGGCTCAGGCTGCGTTCAGCAGGGGAGGAGAACTGCTGACCCTGACTGAGGATATTGTCATGCGGCGGAAAGGGGAGCGGAACATCAGGTAGAAATTTGTGCAGTGCGAACTAGCTATAAGGAGAACTGAAAAGATCAAGCACCGATAGCGCAAAGCAAAGAATGCACCGACTATCACAAAGGCAAGAAAAGCAAGTGGACGTTTAGCTGAACAAGTTCAAGTTGTTCTTCTCAGCAATTGGGAAAGTTCCGAACATTTTTGCAAATTGGTATTTACTGTTGTTTTACAGGTTGTCGTGGCCGAGTGGTTAAGGCGATGGACTAGAAATCCATTGGGGTCTCCCCGCGCAGGTTCGAATCCTGCCGACAACGAAAGACACTTTTCGGCAACTGGAGCCCACCAATGATACTCGGATACTAGGTGCAACTTAGAAAAAAACATCAGTATCAAAGCAAACAAAGTGATTCTTTGACAGTAATTGTTGATTGTGTGTAGCCTTTAAGATTGGCCTTCAATCAAACCCAATTTTGATACAATATGGAAAATAAGCAAGTAGAGGTGACAGTCCCATGCATTTTTTAAATGCAGGGCTCGCTTCAGTGTCAATGCCCAGAAAAATTGGCGAATTTGGTGTGAAGACTTTTTGGCGCAGCGATGGTGGTATAGTGGTGAGCATAGCTGCCTTCCAAGCAGTTGACCTGGGTTCGATTCCCAGCCATCGCAGTCCTTTGCTTCTTCTTCTTCTACTGACGGTATACTACTGTTGCTTGGTACTGTTGTTAGAAAGTAAGCAGTAAAGCTGGGGACACACCAAGCCAACATCAAAGAACTAGCGGCAACGAACGCCGCCTGTTGCGTCGCCTCAAGTCACCTTTGTTTTGGCCGACAAGTTGCACTTGAACACACCGCAAAGACTACAGCCGACGGCCAGTTAGCACGTACGTTCTGTGCCTGCCTGAGATGAAATAACTCTTCCTACCAGCAGGTCGCGGTAGTGTGTACTTGTCATTCAAAAAGGGAAACCGGAAGACCGAGAACGGCGGATATACAAGCCGTTATTATGATACGGACATGAAACAAAGCAGTTGCCGACCACATAGCTTTATTCCAGATGGCCATGTCGTTGTGAAAATATCCCGTGTATTGGAATGATCAGATGAGATCAAGAAGAAAAATGGGAAGAGCCCTCTGTGTTTTTCCTCTCGACTTTCCTAGTTGGCTTGCCTTCCTCGCGTCCTTTTCTCTTCTACCGATTCAACATGCTTAATTGGCCAGAAAAAATACAATTGCGACGCCGAGTTTTTAAGTGTTCAAAGTCCAGGATAGGGTACGTCCATATTTACTAGTTTGTTGTGTTTGTGCAATAGGGAGCAACAACTGGAGGAGGTGCTGTGGCTTAGTTGGTTAAAGTGCCTGTCTAGTAAACAGGAGATCCTGGGTTCAAATCCCAGCAGCGCCTGGTTTTTGCAGAAATGAGCTCTTAAATGAAGTCTGTCATGTTTATCTCTGCCACCTCAACATCAAGGGTTTAGTTTAGGCTGGAAAACTCAGTAGTTAAGTTTAGAGAAAGACTGGTTCTGGTTAAAAGTTGACTGTTGTGATGAGGAAACAGACAACTCCTGTGTTGAACTCTTTTTTACATTTTGGATATGAATGCAGCTTTGACATGAGAGAAGAAGACAGCAAGAAACAGTGGCGCTGTGGCTTAGCGGTTAAAACGCCTGTCTTGTAAACAGATGATCTTGGGTTCAAACCCCAACAGTGCCTCACACAGGACAGAAATCTGTGGGCTTTAAAAGGAGGAGAGTTATTCAGGACATGTTGTGACTTTTTTCTGGAAAAACATTGTCTCGTTTGGAAACAATGGAAGAGAGAACGGAATGAACACCAACAAGAGGAGGTGCGTTAGTACTATAGTCTGGAAGTTATGGTTTGAGAGGGAAGGGGGATTCTGCTCCTGTGTATTTGCTGCGGAGCTGAAGGTCATGGGTTCCATTCCCACCTGAGGCAAGGATGGATAAATGTGTCAAGGTAATGGATAAATGGTAAAGGTAGGCGGGGTACACCCTGGACAGATCGGCAGACTGTCACAGGGCGAACACTAGAGACAGACAACCAATCACACTCACATTCACACCTACGGGCTCATTCCATATCTCTGTATATTCCCTGTATACACTGGAACAGCGCCACCTGTCCATTGACGTGCCAAAAACAGGGATGAAGCAGTCCTCGTTAGTATAGTGGACAGTATCTCCGCTTGTCACGCGGAAGACCGGGGTTCGATTCCCCGACGGGGAGGTTAGCGTCTTCTACCAGCTGCTTATTATTCACCAAGAAAGACAAAAGTTGTAAAGCAGCAGCAGTTGTTACTTCACAGCAGAATGGAGAATTCACAATTAGTCCATGAAATGTGATATTCATACCATATGTTGATTTCCGCGAGGCTACGGAGAAGGACTTTCCTTTGGCATCGTGGAAGTTCTGGCAAACTGTTAGACGACCCAGGAAGGGAGAGCAGGGTTTGGCTCAGGCTGCGTTCAGCAGGGGAGGAGAACTGCTGACCCTGACTGAGGATATTGTCATGCGGCGGAAAGGGGAGCGGAACATCAGGTAGAAATTTGTGCAGTGCGAACTAGCTATAAGGAGAACTGAAAAGATCAAGCACCGATAGCGCAAAGCAAAGAATGCACCGACTATCACAAAGGCAAGAAAAGCAAGTGGACGTTTAGCTGAACAAGTTCAAGTTGTTCTTCTCAGCAATTGGGAAAGTTCCGAACATTTTTGCAAATTGGTATTTACTGTTGTTTTACAGGTTGTCGTGGCCGAGTGGTTAAGGCGATGGACTAGAAATCCATTGGGGTCTCCCCGCGCAGGTTCGAATCCTGCCGACAACGAAAGACACTTTTCGGCAACTGGAGCCCACCAATGATACTCGGATACTAGGTGCAACTTAGAAAAAAACATCAGTATCAAAGCAAACAAAGTGATTCTTTGACAGTAATTGTTGATTGTGTGTAGCCTTTAAGATTGGCCTTCAATCAAACCCAATTTTGATACAATATGGAAAATAAGCAAGTAGAGGTGACAGTCCCATGCATTTTTTAAATGCAGGGCTCGCTTCAGTGTCAATGCCCAGAAAAATTGGCGAATTTGGTGTGAAGACTTTTTGGCGCAGCGATGGTGGTATAGTGGTGAGCATAGCTGCCTTCCAAGCAGTTGACCTGGGTTCGATTCCCAGCCATCGCAGTCCTTTGCTTCTTCTTCTTCTACTGACGGTATACTACTGTTGCTTGGTACTGTTGTTAGAAAGTAAGCAGTAAAGCTGGGGACACACCAAGCCAACATCAAAGAACTAGCGGCAACGAACGCCGCCTGTTGCGTCGCCTCAAGTCACCTTTGTTTTGGCCGACAAGTTGCACTTGAACACACCGCAAAGACTACAGCCGACGGCCAGTTAGCACGTACGTTCTGTGCCTGCCTGAGATGAAATAACTCTTCCTACCAGCAGGTCGCGGTAGTGTGTACTTGTCATTCAAAAAGGGAAACCGGAAGACCGAGAACGGCGGATATACAAGCCGTTATTATGATACGGACATGAAACAAAGCAGTTGCCGACCACATAGCTTTATTCCAGATGGCCATGTCGTTGTGAAAATATCCCGTGTATTGGAATGATCAGATGAGATCAAGAAGAAAAATGGGAAGAGCCCTCTGTGTTTTTCCTCTCGACTTTCCTAGTTGGCTTGCCTTCCTCGCGTCCTTTTCTCTTCTACCGATTCAACATGCTTAATTGGCCAGAAAAAATACAATTGCGACGCCGAGTTTTTAAGTGTTCAAAGTCCAGGATAGGGTACGTCCAT